>NC_134485.1:345194649-345201002 GCF_040206685.1 Ascaphus truei
GAGAGAGGGTGAGGGTGACAGGGTAAGAGAGAAGGTGAGGGTGACAGGGTAAGAGAGAGGGTGAGGGTGACAGGGTGAGGGTGACAGGGTAAGAGAGAGGGTGACAGGGTAAGAGAGAGGGTGAGGGTGACAGGTAAGAGAGAGGTGAGGGTGACAGGGTAAGAGAGAGGGTGAGGGTGACAGGGTAAGAGAGAGGGTGAGGTGACAGGAAAGAGAGAGGGTGAGGGTGACCATGGTGAGGGTGACAGGGTAAGAGCGAGGGTGACAGGGTAAGAGAGAGGGTGAGGGTGACAGGGTGTGGGTGACAGGGTAAGAGAGAGGGTGAGGGTGACAGGGTAAGAGAGAGGGTAGAGGGTGACAGTGTAAGAGAGAGGGTGAGGGTGACAGGGTAAGAGAGAGGGTGAGGGTGAGGCTTACCCTGGTAAGAGCGAGGGTGAGGGTGACAGGGTAAGAGAGAGGGTGACAGGGTAAGAGAGAGGGTGAGGGTGACAGGGTAAGAGAGAGGGTGAGGGTGACAGTGTAAGAGAGAGGGTGAGGGTGACAGGGTAAGAGAGAGGGGTGAGGGTGACAGGGTGAGAGTGACAGGGTAAGAGAGAGGGTGAGGGTGACAGGGAAAGAGAGAGGGTGAGGGTGACAGGGTAAGAGAGAGGGTGAGGGTGACAGGGAAAGAGAGAGGGTGAGGGTGACAGGGTGAGGGTGACAGGGTAAGAGAGAGGGTGACAGGGTCAGAGAGAGGGTGAGGGTGACAGGGTAAGAGAGAGGGTGAGGTGACAGGGTAGAGAGAGGGTGAGGGTGAGAGGGTGAGGGGTGACAGGGTGAGAGAGAGGGTGAGGGTGACAGGGTGAGAGAGAGAGGGCGAGAGAGAGAGGCGAGAGAGAGAGGGCGAGAGAGAGAGAGGGCGAGAGAGAGAGAGGGCGAGAGAGAGAGAGGGTGAGAGAGAGAGGGTGAGGGCGAGTGAGAGAGGGTGAGAGCGACAGAGAGGGTTATGGTGACAGGGTGAGGGTGAGGGTGACAGGGTGAGAGAGAGGGCGAGAGAGAGAGAGGGCGACACAGGGAGAGTGCGACACACAGACACAGACTCACAGACACACACATACTCGGACACACACACACAGACCAGACAGACAGACACACCACAGACACACACACAGACACACAACACAGACACACACACAGACACAGACACACACACACACACACACACCACAGACAGACACACACACACACAGACAGACACACACTAACAGACAGACAGACAGACACACACTCACAGACACACACAGACTCACACACACACACTGGGTGGGTATTGATTGGAAGGGAGGTGGCCCACCTGGTCATCCAGGCCTTGTCCTCCCACATGCCAGCTGAGGGTCGGGCAGCCAGGCGGGGGGGGGGGGTCGTCAGCCAATCGGGGGGGTCAACCCGACAAGCAGGCGGGAGGTCGAGCCGACATGCGCGGGGGTCGGGCAGCCAGGCGGGAGGATCGGGGGCCAGCGGAGGACAGACCAACCTCTCCATAAGGAACATGGCCTGAGGAACGTGCCCCCCCCCCCCGCGTGCGCGTGCGCAGGGCTGCAGCCATAGCGACGGGAGAGCTGCCAGCCTCGGGATCCCCCCCGCCCCCCCCGTGTTCGCGTGCGCATGCCCAGGCTGCAGCCAGTGCTGCCAGCCTGCTTCCCCGCTCCCATTACCAGAGCGTGGGACGGAGGGGAAGCGCCTGGGCAGCAGCAGCAGCCGTGGGACGGGAGGGGAAGCGCCTGGGGAGCAGCAGCAGCCGTGGGACGGAGGGGAAGCGCCTGGGCAGCAGCAGCCGTGGGACGGAGGGGAAGCGCCTGGGGAGCAGCAGCGCCGTGGGACGGAGGGGAAGCGCCTGGGCAGCAGCAGCCGTGGGACGGAAGGGAAGCGCCTGGGCAGTAGCAGCCGCGGGACGCCCCCCAGCCTACCGCCCCGAGCAGCAAGTGGGGATCGGGGCAAGGGGGTTGGGGCTGACCCAGAGCTGGCAGCCGGCCCTCTTCCCGCGTCACACCAATCAGGGAGGGGGATTATTTATTTAAAAAAAATTAAAAAATTGGCGCGAGCAGGGGGAATTCTTAGAGCCGCAGCACGGTTCGCCAGCGGCCAAAATCCACTCGCCACGGGCGAGTAGTTATCATTAATTGTCGAACACTGCCTATAAGGGAATGTGGCTTCGGTAGCGGTTACAGAGCATGCACAGTCCTAGCAACGTATGAATTTCACACTACATTGACCATGATCTGTATCACCAGCCCTCCTTTCCCTTCTGCTCAGTTCGCCAATTCCCTCTCCCATCACTCCATGGGGGTTAGTCATTGCACTGCGCATGGAAACTTCAATGGTCACATTTTAATCCCTAAACCTAAGCACATTCCGTATCCTCAAAATATATCTTTCCTATCACTGAGCTCTCCCCCTCCCCAATCCCCCCCCCCCCAATTCAAGTATCCTTGACCTACAGAGGCTTGCCCCGGAGGTTGGGAAACATTCGCCTGTATGCAGTGGCTTAACCCTACCTTAGGAATGAACGTTACAGTAATTTCAAAGTCACGTTGGTCAGGGCTGATTTATAGAGCTGCTCGGTGTTAAAAAAAATAATAAATGTTGAGAATCAATGTTGGACCTGGAATTTTTTTTTTAATTTCTGCAAAGCAGAAAACAAACTGGTGTATTTCACTATGATTTACTATGATGTATTTGATCCTGATGAGTAAAGACAATTTAGTATCAAGGATCTGACACTGCAGTAAACAGAAAGGTGACAGCACAATCCAAAATCTGTATTGTGTCGTCCCCCCCCCCCCTCTCCTTCTGATTTAGGTGATCTGAGTAAGTTAAGTATACAGTTTATCCATAGCCAGAGTAGTCCAGCTTGTATTCTGTGTCTACACAAAACAGGGCTGGCTTTAGGCAGGTGTCCTGTCCAGGTAGGGTGACCATTCGTCCCGGTTTTGCCGGGACAGTCCCGTTTTTTTGTGTCCTGTCCCGGTTTTAAGTCCGTCCCGGTTTTGTCCCTGGTCCCGGTATTGCGGGGCAGCGGCGGTGAAGAGAATGCATCGGCCGGTAAGTATTTTCTATGTACAATGTGTGTGTGAATGCTGCCGGGGGGACTGAATGAAGGAGAATGCCGGGGGCGGGACTTAGAATGCCGGCCGGCCCGCATGGGATTGGATGAATGATGATGCCGGGGGCGGTACTTAGAATGCCAGCCGGCCCGCAGGGGATTGGTCGCAGGCATGTCAGAGGAAGCCGGGGGCGGGGCTTCCGCTTTGTGCAGAGCACACGTGACTGTGACTGCCTTCCTGCTCCTGGCTCCTCTGTGCGCGGTGAGTGTCCCCCTTCTGTCCCAGGTCCCAGCCAAGGGGGGGTAATAGGAGGTGGTAGCGGAGGTGCGCCTGCCTTTGCCCCCGGCGCTCGCACCCTTTGCCCCCCGGCGCTCGCACCTTTGCCCCCCGGCGCTCGCACCTTTGCCCCAGGCGCTCGTAACTTTTCCCCCCGGCGCTCGTACCTTTGCCCCCCGGCACTTGTACCTTTGCTCCCCGGTGCTCGTACCTTTGCCTCCGGCGCTCCCACCTTTGCCCCCCGGTGCTCGTACCTTTGCCCCCCGGGAGATGGGCTCGGGGGCGGGCAGTGGTGGCTGCGTGGTCATGGGCGGTGCAGGGGCTGGCGGGCGGTTCAGGGGGAGGCGGGGTGGTATCTGTGTGTGTGTGTGTGTATCAGTGTGTGTGTGTGTGTATCAGTGGGTGTGTGTGTGTATCAGTGGGTGTGTGTGTGTGTATCAGTGGGTGTGTGTGTGTATCAGTGGGTGTGTGTGTGTATCAGTGTGTGTGTGTGTGTGTGTGTGTGTGTGTGTGTGTGTGTATCAGTGTGTGTGTGTGTGTGTGTGTGTGTGTGTGTATCAGTGTGTGTGTGTGTGTATATCAGTGGGTTTGTGTGTGTGTATTAGTGTGTCAGTGGGTGTGTGTGTGTCAGTGGGTGGGTGTGGGTATCAGTAGGTGTTTGTGGGTGTGTGGGTGTATCAGTGTGTGTGTGTGTGTATCAGTGTGTGTGTGTGTATCAGTCTGTGTGTATGTATCAGTGGGTGTGTGGTGTGTATCAGTGGGTGTGTCAGTGGGGTGGGTGTGGGTATCAGTGGGTGTGGGTATCAGTGGTGTGGGGTATCAGTGGTGTGGTGTCAGTGGGTGTGGGTGTCAGGTGGGTGTATCAGTGTGTGTGTGTGTGTTTGTGTGTGTTTGTGTGTGTGTGTGTGTGTGTGTGTGTGTGTGTGTGTGTGTGTGTGTGTGTGTGTGTGTGTGTGTGTGTGTGTGTCAGTGGGTGTGTGTGTGATCAGTAGGTGTGTGTATCAGTATGTGTATCAGTGGGTGGGTGTCTCCCTCACCCTCCCTGTCTCCCTCTCTCTGTCTCTCTCCCTCCCTCTCTCCGTCTCTCTCCCCTCCCTTTCTCCTCCCTGTCTCCGGTCTCTCTCCCTCCCTGTCTCCGTCTCTCTCCCTCCCTGTCTCCGTCTCTCTCCCTCCCTGTCTCCGTCGTCTCTCCCTCCCTGTCTCCGTCTCCCTCCCTGTCTCCGTCTCCCTCCTGTCTCCCTCTCTCTCCTCCATATCCCTCTCTCTCGCCCGTCTCCCTCCCCCGGTCTCCCTCTCTCTCTCCCCGTCTCCCTCTCCCCGTCTCCCTCTCTCTCCCTCCCTGTCTCCCTCCCTCTCTCTCTCTCTCTCTCTCTCTCTCTCTCTCTCTCTCTCTCTCCCTGTCTCCCTCCCTCCCTCTCTCTCCCTCCCTGTCACTCCCTCCCTGTCTCCCTCTCTCTCTCCTCGTCTCCCCTCTTCCCTGTCTCTCTCTCCCCCTGTCTCTCTCTCTCCCCCCTGTCTCCATCTCTCCCTCCCCTGTCTCTCTCTCTCTCTCCCCCGTCTCCCTCTCTCTCCCCGTCTCCCTCTCTCTCTCCCCGTCTCCCTCTCTCTCTCCCCGTCTCCCTCTCTCTCTCCCCGTCTCCCTCTCTCTCTCCCCGTCTCCCCCTCTCTCTCCCCGTCTCCCCCTCTCTCTCCCCATCTCCCTCTCTCTCCCTTCCTGTCTCCCTTTCTCTCCCTCCATCTCCCTTTCTCTCTCTCCCTGTCTCCCTTTCTCTCCCTCCCTGTCTCCCTCTCCTCTCTCCCTCCCTGTCTCCCTCTCTCTCCCTCCGTCTCCCTCTCTCCCTCCTCGTCTCCTCTCTCTCTCTCCCTGTCTCCCTCTCTCTCCCCGTCTCTCTCCTCCCCATCTCGTTCTCTCTCCCCCTGTCTCTCTCTCCCCCGTCTCTCTCTCTCCATCTCGTCTCCCCCGTCTCTCTCTCCCCGTCTCTCTCTCTCTCCCCGTCTCCCTCTCTCTCCCCGTCTCCCTCTCTCTCCCCGTCCTCTCTCTCCCCCGTCTCCCTGTCTCTCTCTCTCCCCCTGTCTCTCTCTCTCCCCCGTCTCTCTCTCTCCCCGTCTCTCTCTCTCCCCGTCTCCCTCCCCTCCCTCTCTCTCCCTCCCTGTCTCCCTCTCTCTCTCCTCGTCTCCCTCTCTCCCCGTCTCTCTCTCCCCGTCTCTCTCTCTCCCCCTGTCTCCATCTCTCTCTCCCCCTGTCTCTCTCTCTCTCTCCCCCGTCTCCCTCTCTCCCCCCGTCTCCCTCTCTCTCTCCCCGTCTCCCTCTCTCTCTCCCCGTCTCCCTCTCTCTCTCCCCGTCTCCCCCTCTCTCTCCCCGTCCCTCCCCTCTCTCTCCCCATCTCCTCTCTCTCCCTTCCTGTCTCCCTTTCTCTCCCTCCATCTCCCTTTCTCTCTCTCCCCTGTCTCCCTTTCTCTCCCTCCCCTGTCTCCCTCTCTCTCTCCCTCCCTGTCTCCTCTCTCTCCCTCCGTCTCCTCCTCCCTTCTCCCTCTCTCTCTCCCTGTCTCCCTCTCTCTCCCCGTCTCTCTCTCCCATCTCGTTCTCTCTCTCCCCCCCTGTCTCTCTCTCTCCCCTTCTCTCTCTCTCCCATCCTCTCCCCCTGTCTCTCTCTCCCCGTCTCTCTCTCTCTCCCCATCTCCCTCTCTCTCTCCCCGTCTCCCTCTCTCCCCGTCTCTCTCTCCCCCGTCTCCCTGTCCTCTCTCTCCCCTGTCTCTCTCTCTCCCCGTCCTCTCTCTCTCCGTCTCTCTCTCCCTGTCTCTCCCCCTGTCTCTCCCCGTCTTTCTCTCTCTCCCCCTGTCTCTCTCTCTCCCATCTCTCTCTCTCTCCCTCTCTCCCTCCCCCTGTCTCCCTCTCTCTCCCTCCCTCCCTCCATCTCCCTCTCTCTCTCCCTCCCTCCGTCTCACTCTCTCTCTCTCTCCTCTCCGCTCCCTCTCTCCTCTGTCTCCCTCTCA